>NC_089848.1:120418455-120420955 GCF_035609145.1 Eleutherodactylus coqui
GATAGATAGATAGATAGATAGATATTAGATAGATAGATATGAGATTGATAGATATGAGATAGATAGATAGATAGACATGAGATAGATAGAAGATAGATAGATATTATATAGATAGATAGATATGAGATTGATAGATATGAGATAGATAGATAGATATGAGATTGATAGATATGAGATAGATAGATATTAGATAGATAGATATGAGATAGATAGATATGAGATTGATAGATATGAGATAGATAGATAGATAGATATTAGATAGATAGATATGAGATTGATAGATATGAGATAGATAGATAGATAGATAAGGGATAGATAGATAGGAGACAGATAGATAGATATGAGATAGATAGAAGATAGATATGAGATAGATAGATATTAGATAGATAGATAGATAGATAAATTGATAGATAAGGAGATAGATATGAGATGGATAGATATGAGATAGATAGATAGATAGATAGATAGATAGATAGATAGATAGATAGATATGAGGTTGGTAGATATGAGATAGATAGATAGATAGATAGATATTAGATAGATAGATATGAGATTGATAGATATGAGATTGATAGATATGAGATAGATAGATAGATAGATAGATAGATAGATAGATAGATAGACATGAGCTAGATAGAAGATAGATAGATATTATATAGATAGATAGATAGATATGAGATTGATAGATATGAGAGAGATAGATAGATAGATAGATAGATAGATAGATAGATAGATAGATAGATATTAGATAGATAGATATGAGATTGATAGATATGAGATAGATAGATAGACATGAGATAGATAGAAGATAGATAGATATTATATAGATAGATAGATATGAGATTGATAGATATGAGATAGATAGATAGATATGAGATTGATAGATATGAGATAGATAGATATTAGATAGATAGATATGAGATAGATAGATATGAGATTGATAGATATGAGATAGATAGATAGATAGATAGATAGATAGATATTAGATAGATAGATATGAGATTGATAGATATGAGATAGATAGATAGATAGATATGAGATTGATAGATATGAGATAGATAGGTAGATAGATATGAGATAGATAGCTAGATATGAGTTTGATAGATATGAGATAGATAGATATGAGATTGATAGATATGAGATAGATAGATATTAGATAGATAGATATTAGATAGATAGATATTAGATAGATAGATATTAGATAGATAGATATGAGATTGATAGATATGAGATAGATAGATAGATAGATAGATAGATAGATAGATAGATAGATAGATGTTAGATAGATAGATATGAGATTGATAGATATGAGATAGATAGATAGATATGAGATTGATAGATAGGAGACAGATAGATAGATATGAGATAGATAGAAGATAGATATGAGATAGATATTAGATAGATAGATAGATAGATAAATAGATAGGAGACAGATAGATAGATAGATATTAGATAGATATGAGATAGATAGATAAATAGATATGAGATAGATAGATAGATAGATAGATAGATATGAGATAGATAGATATGAGATAGATAGATAGATAGATAGATAGATAGATAGATAGATATGAGATAGATAGATATGAGATAGATAGATAGATAGATAGATAGATAGATAGATAGATAGATATGAGACAGATATTAGATAGATATATATGTGATAGATAGATAAATAGATAGATATGAGATAGATATGAGATGGATAGATATGAGATAGATAGATAGATATGAGGTTGATAGATATGAGATAGATAGATAGATAGATATTAGATAGATAGATAGATAGATAGATAGATAAATATGAGATTGATAGATATGAGATGGATAGATAGATAGATATGAGATTGATAGATATGAGATAGGTAGATAGATAGATATTAGATAGAAGATAGATAGATAGATAGATAGATAGATAGATAGATAGATATGAGATTGATAGATATGAGATAGATAGATAGATAGATATGAGATTGATAGATATGAGATAGGTTGATAGATAGATATGAGATAGATAGAAGATAGACAGATATTAGATAGATAGATAGATAGATAGATATGAGATTGATAGATATGAGATTGATAGATAGATATGAGATTGATAGATATGAGATAGACAGGAGATAGATAGATATGAGAGAGAGATAGATAGATAGATAAGGGATAGATAGATAGGAGACAGATAGATAGATATGAGATAGATAGAAGATAGATATGAGATAGATAGATATTAGATAGATAGATAGATAGATAAATTGATAGATAAGGAGATAGATATGAGATGGATAGATATGAGATAGATAGATAGATAGATAGATAGATAGATATGAGGTTGGTAGATATGAGATAGATAGATAGATAGATAGATATTAGATAGATAGATATGAGATTGATAGATATGAGATAGATAGATAGATAGATAGATAGATAGACATGAGCTAGATAGAAGATAGATAGATATTATATAGATAGATAGATATGAGATTGATAGATATGAGAG
>NC_089848.1:120430955-120433455 GCF_035609145.1 Eleutherodactylus coqui
AGATGGATAGATATGAGATAGATAGATAGATAGATAGATAGATAGATAGATAGATAGATAGATAGATAGATAGATAGATAGATATGAGGTTGGTAGATATGAGATAGATAGATAGATAGATAGATAGATATTAGATAGATAGATATGAGATTGATAGATATGAGATAGATAGATAGATAGATAGATAGACATGAGCTAGATAGAAGATAGATAGATATTATATAGATAGATAGATAGATATGAGATTGATAGATATGAGAGAGATAGATAGATAGATAGATAGATAGATAGATAGATAGATAGATAGATATTAGATAGATAGATATGAGATTGATAGATATGAGATAGATAGATAGATAGATAGACATGAGATAGATAGAAGATAGATAGATATTATATAGATAGATAGATATGAGATTGATAGATATGAGATAGATAGATAGATATGAGATTGATAGATATGAGATAGATAGATATTAGATAGATAGATATGAGATAGATAGATATGAGATTGATAGATATGAGATAGATAGATAGATAGATATTAGATAGATAGATATGAGATTGATAGATATGAGATAGATAGATAGATAGATATGAGATTGATAGATATGAGATAGATAGGTAGATAGATATGAGATAGATAGCTAGATATGAGTTTGATAGATATGAGATAGATAGATATGAGATTGATAGATATGAGATAGATAGATATTAGATAGATAGATATTAGATAGATAGATATGAGATTGATAGATATGAGATAGATAGATAGATAGATAGATAGATAGATAGATGTTAGATAGATAGATATCAGATTGATAGATATGAGATAGATAGATAGATATGAGATTGATAGATATGAGATAGATAGATAGATATGAGATTGATAGATATGAGATAGATAGGTAGATAGATAGATATTAGATAGATAGCTAGATATGAGTTTGATAGATATGAGATAGATAGATATGAGATTGATAGATATGAGATAGATAGATATTAGATAGATAGATAGGAGATTGATAGATATGAGATTGATAGATATGAGATAGATAGAAATAGATAGATAGATATGAGATTGATAGATATGAGATAGATAGATATTAGATAGATAGATATGAGATAGATAGATATTAGATAGATAGATATAAGATAGATAGATATTAGATAGATAGATATGAGATAGATAGATAGATAGATAGATAGATAGGAGACAGATAGATAGATATGGGATAGATAGATAGATAGATTGATAGATAGATTGATTGATAGATAGATAGATAGATAGATAGATAGATAGATAGATAGATATGAGATTGATAGATATGAGATAGATAGATAGATATGGGATAGATAGATAGATAGATAGATAGATAGATAGATAGATATGAGATTGATAGATATGAGATAGATAGATATTAGATAGATAGATATGAGATTGATAGATAGATAGATAGATAGATAGATAGGAGACAGATAGATAGATATGGGATAGATAGATAGATAGATATTAGATAGATAGATATGAGATTGATAGATATGAGATAGATAGATAGATAGATAGATAGATAGATTGATAGATAGGAGACAGATAGATAGATATGAGATAGATAGAAGATAGATATGAGATAAATAGATATTAGATAGATAGATAGATAGATAGATTAATAGATAGGAGACAGATAGATAGATAGATATTAGATAGATATGAGATAGATAGATAAATAGATATGAGATAGATAGATAGATAGATAGATAGATAGATAGATAGATAGATAGATAGATAGATATGAGATAGATAGATATGAGATAGATAGATAGATAGATATGAGATTGATAGATAGGAGATAGATATTAGATAGATAGATAGGAGATTGATAGATATGAGATTGATAGATATGAGATAGATAGAGATAGATAGATAGATATGAGATAGATAGATATGAGATAGATAGATATTAGATAGATAGATATGAGATAGATAGATATTAGATAGATAGATATGAGATAGATAGATATTAGATAGATAGATATGAGATAGATAGATAGATAGATAGATAGATAGATAGATAGGAGACAGATAGATAGATATGGGATAGATAGATAGATTGATAGATAGATTGATAGATAGATAGATAGATATGAGATTGATAGATATGAGATAGATAGATAGATAGATAGATAGATATGGGATAGATAGATAGATAGATAGATAGATAGATAGATAGATAGATAGATATGAGATTGATAGATATGAGATTGATAGATATGAGATAGATAGATATTAGATAGATAGATATGAGATTGATAGATAGATAGATAGATAGATAGATAGATAGATAGATAGATAGATAGATAGATATTAGATAGATAGATATGAGATTGATAGATATGAGATAGATAGATAGATATGAGATTGATAGATAGGAGACAGATAGATAGATATGAGATAGATAGAAGATAGATATGAGATAGATATTAGATAGATAGATAGATA